>NC_139945.1:22232359-22244859 GCF_963454915.1 Gymnoscopelus microlampas | reverse complement strand
TTGTGTGTGAGAACAGCCACCGCTAATGGTGCAGAACTGCAGAGGCATAAACTGGGCTGGGGGAGAACCTGGCATCACTGCACTGGTGGTCTGTGGGTTCTTCTATAGTGATGAATGATTCTGGATATGGTGGACATGCTACCTGTCAGTGGAATTATATTCTTACGTGGGAGGGGGGGGGGAGTCATGATGACCGGTATTTCTGTCCCAGGATGACTCACATTCAGCTATCTTCATTTGTGTTCCTCCCACGGGTCCTTAAGCCAAACTGTTACAAAGTCCCAACAATTTTTGTTTGCTGAGTTGTACAGTACAGTACAGTACTCTCTCTCTCTCTCTCACTCACAAGCACACACACACACACACACACACACACACACACACACACACACACACACACACACACACACACACACACACACACACACACACACACACACACACACACACACACCACGCGCACGCGCGCGGCAATCTCCTTTATGAAACTCACAGTTGTCAGGGCGACAGGGCATGGTTGCTTCCCTTCTCTAGCATGGTAGCCTGCCAGTGCACAATGGAGCGTATGTGGGTGGCGGTGAATAAGGTAAAAGATGTTATCTAACCTCCACAGTGAAAGAGAGCGATGGGAAACCAGACAGCCTACGCTCCACACCAGCTGCCACACCGTGGCCTGTTTGCTACCTCTCCCCCCCCCCCTTTCTCTCTCTCTCTCTTGCTCCGTCTCTCTTGCTCTCTCTATCTTTCTCTCTGTCTCTCAGTGGTCTCAACAGTGTAAACAAGTAAATAGTCATTTATTCTAAAGTGCAATTTACGAGGTGCATTTTCTTTTTGACATCAATGCATTGCTGTATTGACATTTAGAAAAGTTCCAAAGAAAAAACAGACAAACAAACAAACAATTCAGTCATTTTCAAATAGTGAAAATAGCAGATCTACAAGCTGAGATTGTAGATCAGCTATTTTCACCATATTTGAAATAGGGCTTAAGTGGTTAAATCACAATATATTTGTGTGTGTATATATATATGTAAGTTTGGGTCCTAAGTGTCCCTTCCTAGAAATGTAGTCAAAAGTACAATATTTTCATTTAAAATGTATTAGAGTGAAAGTCATGTGCTTGCAAAAAAAAACGACAGAAAAACAACAGAAAAACACTCCAAAATTGTACAGTGCTATAAATGTACTTAGTTACTGCCCACCACTGGTCTCTCTCGTCAATTTTCAGCATTTTTCCATTTGCAGATCCTTTATCGCTGCCTCTCTGGTCATTAAGCCTACCCTGGCTGAAGGGCTGAACGCTCCATGCTACTTTGCTAATGACATCTGCCCCATTGACACAGCTGCTGCCGGAGCTGAAGTCCATGCATCATGATTTCATACACACATCAGCAACATGCACAGAAGACAGAACACAGGAACACAGACACTTGGAAAACTAAAGACATGATTTAGGGCGTCCCTATTTTGGTCAAAGTTTCTCATAAATCTCAATTTGTGTTCAAAAATAAATAATTCCTTCCATCTTTTCACACCCTCTTATCACAACGGCCTTGTATTTCACTTCTTAGTTCTTGGTCATATTCTGAGTTCTGCGATGTCCCTTATACAACAAAAGAAAGAAAGAACTAATTCAATTGAACACTCAGTCTTTCTTAGTGGTCTGGCTTTTTATTAAAATGTGTACTCGAATGGGCAAATGATTTGCTCTCCAATATGATGTCATATTGGAGCTGATTCCCCCATCCCACTCATGTCTCTACCCACTGGGGAGAAATGTGAAAAATGTAAAAATGATCTCCCCGTCCGCCATGTTTCACGCACTACATTAAAGCCAGGAAGTTCTTCCAGCCATGGCATTTTCTTTTCAGTTGTGTATCTGTGTATAAAAGTATATATTTATTAGCAAATATCTTACGTATACCAGCATTGGTGTGTGAAGCATTTTGTTTATGTTTAAAGATGAAACTACTAAACGTGGCCTAAGAAAGGTCGCGGCAAACCGGAAGTCGCAGAATTCGCCCACGAGTGAAGCTTTTCCCACACAAAAATGTCAATGAAGGCACAGAAAAGCTTTCCCCACAGACAGGCACATTGCGGAAAGCTATTCCTGCAGTATGGGAAAAGCAGAACAAAGTAAGGCCGCGGCCCCACCAAAACATGGTTATCATGGTTTAACTCAGGTTGTGTGCGGCCGGCCACAGTGTTTTGCAGCCAGCGCATTCTAAATAAACGGAGTGACCCACTTGTCACTCACTTTCAGGACCCTCCCATGCAACAGCTACAACCAGTTTCTCTATCGCAAGCACCACGTCGCTTCCTGAGTCTTGGGACGCTCCGCCTTCGACTCACCCGATTGGACAGAGGGGGAAAAGCAGCATAGAGCGTATAAACGCAAGATGTGCGCGAAAAGCGGGAAGATGCGCAAGAGCATGAATCCACGCATTTACATTGACAAAGCAGTGGCAGATTCCGCCCCATAGGTAAAATAAAAGTGTGGTGGGACCGCGTACTTAGCCTGGTTCCAGACGAAAGAAAACAAAATGCCCTCGGCAGATTAGGTCTGGCCCCTCTCAGTTGAGATTGGAAATGCACGTTCCATACAAAGATTTCAGACTAATATCTACGCAGTGATATTAGTCTCAGGTTGCTGAGTTGTAGAACAAAGGGCCATCGTTGAAAATTCCCTGAACAGCGCCCCTAGTAGCCAGAACAGGTCATTTAACATCGCAGCTGAAAGTCTCAGAACATGCAGAGAGAAAATCGGAGAAGTTCTTTTTTGAAGATATAACTTTTACACATTGTATAAGGACCTTAACAAATACAATATATTGTTGTAAAACAGAATAAAATGTCCACTTTAAATTATTAAACAATAGCACCAATAGTATCTCTACAACCTCACAGCTCCCCCTGACATGTTGTGAGCTTGTACCTACATCGGCGATTTATGCTATTTATCATACGGCGAAGTATACCGGCTTTAAGTGGTTAAATGAGACACACAGTCGGTATGATAGGTATTTACAGACTGGATGGTACATCCCTCCGTTTATCCGGCTGAGTTGTCATGACATTTTTGTCAAGTGACACTTGCAGACGGGCTCGTGCGACAAAGTATAAATACATTTTGGTCGTCGCTGACTCCGCAGGCCCGTGGTCCGGCAGGCAGTGGGAGGAGGAATGCACGAGGCTAACGCTATGCTGAGTCCACTGCTGACTGCAGCATGGACATGAGATGTGTAAACCACACGCACCGCTAAAACATGCTGGGCTTGGCCCGCGGTGTGGCTCTCTACGGGATCCACTTTCACACCGCGCACCACACAAGCCTCCCCAGTACCAGCTCTCCTGGTCTGTCCCACGACCACAATAGCAAACAGGAAAACCAGGCAGGCGCGGGAGCGCGCGTGTGTATACACGCACGCACGCACGCACGCACGCACACACACACACACACACACACACACACACACACACACACACACACACACACACACACACACACACACACACACACACACACACACACACACACACACACACACACAGTTGTATTATCATACTTAGACATCATCATTTTAGGATGGTAATTTTTTTATTGGCATTTTTTACTTTAACTCTAAAGCCTGAGTTGAATTGTGCACGGTGTCGAGCAACTAAAATAGCCGATCTACAAGCTCTCAAGATTGTAGATCGGCTATTTTGGGTGCATGGCAGCAGAGTGCACAGCTAAGAATAAATCAAGCCCGATTTATACTTAAAGCTGCACTATGTAACTTTCTACCAGTTTTCCTGTGCAAATGCTAAAATTGTTACCATTGAGCTAATAGGCTCATATCAGGTCACAATTTGTGTCAGATCCTGTGTCTAGGTGAGACCTGACCTTTGACACGATCTAAATGTCTCAATAGAAGAGCAGGGAGACAAACAACCACCCCAATTGTATAAGTTATATTAACATACTCTACCATACCGATTGGACAAAATTAAAAAAAGAATCATGAAAAAAAGTGACATAGTGTCACTTTAACAAAATATAACATAAGTTCTTCTGGTGTGGACCAGGAAAATTGTCCTCACCATGTCTATTTCTCAAATGACTGTACTTGTGGAGATATGGTTGTCACAAGTATAGTAATACAAGTACACGCAACCACCCACGCACCCACGCACGCACGCACGCACGCACACTGCGGCTGTGGTAACCTTGAAGATAGGTTGTGAGTGGGCTGGAAGCTAGAGGCTGGGGTTACTACTGAGTCCAGCTGGAGCAGCAGAACAGAGCAAATGGTCTTCTCATCATCACCTCATTAATGTTAACCACTGGACAAGGCTGCAGATGGTTTATAATGATCTCTCTTTCTCACCCAGGTTTGATATCGTTGCTGTCGGGCAGAAACCTTGTATCTCCATATTTCAGCTGTGTGTGTGTGTGTGTGTGTGTGTGTGTGTGTGTGGGGGGGGGGGGGGCATCATAGTACAGTGTCACACAAAAGTAGTAAAAATAGCGGATCTACAAGCTTGTAGATTTTTTGTAGACTATTTTTGCTATTTTTTAGGTGAACGTGAAAGTCGTTAAGTGTGTGTGTGTGTGTGTGTGTGTGTGTGTGTGTGTGTGTGTGTGTGTGTGTGTGTGTGTGTGTGTGTGTGTGTGTGTGTGTCTCTCTTTTCTTTTATACATATTGAGCCAATGAAAAGCATGACCAAGAGCTTGTGACTAAATAATAACTGCCTACATTGTAACAGGTTCCTTTTTCCATTTCCTGAAAAGTAACGCTTTTGGAGTATATAGTGCCTAAAGGCCTTCATATTAAAGTTGGATTGACCAATTGAACTTCATTATGAACTACATGCTAACTATTTAGTATATATTTTTTTTAAATATATTTATATATTTATATTTATTATGGAATTCAATTTAGGTTTCACAGACATAATATATGCATGTTCAGTTATATTCATATCCCCTTTTTTTTTACATTTTCACCCGGCATCGTCTCTGTATGTAAAACAGCCATCCAAAAAAATAAAATAAATAAATAATATATATACAATCATACAGGTACTCACAGACTTGAAATGTAATAAGAAAAATTACTGGGGGGTGTGTACACCGTCGATAGAAATAAAATTAAACAAAAAGATTGAAAGAAAGTTAAAGAGAAAGGAGAAGAAGCTAATTTAAGCGTTATTTATTTTGTCATTATTATTGTTATTATTATTGTTATTATTGTTATTATTATTATTATTATAGGGTTTAGATTGTCTGTCCTTTTCATGATATTTAATTTGGTGAGATACATAGAGCTCTAGATGTTATGTGATTAGATCCATGTTGCATTTGTTTACATTTGTTTACCATCATGCAAAATGTATTAAAATGAATAATGCCAGTATCAGTTTGAAGTCTTTGAAGTTCACCGCAGTTACATGAATAGTCAAAAGATGGAGAACTGGATTCTACAGCCTTTTTAAAAAAAAGTATTTGTCCAGAGCTGTTAGCAAAGTATTTTTCTCCTCCAAAACTAACTCTGACCATAGAACTCCTTACTACTCTGATAGGCCTCGAGTGTTGTACCACTGTGTCCTTGGAGGCTTTAAGACACATCACAATTCAAATATCACCACAACTGCAAAAAAGGTTGACAATAAATGCATTTCCACAGAGCGCAGGTCTGTCATATCTTAAAATGGAACAGTTTAATCACAATCTCAATTTGAATTCAGCCTCTCCTGTTTTCTTCACAGAAAACCAGCTTAGATAAAAATATGAGTTAACATAAGACTAGTGTGACTTTATTCACTAATAAAATGTCACCTATTACCTGCATAGATAACATATACCGTTAGAGTGGTAACATATATGAAAGGAGGTACACCAATTTCCAGGCAAAGGATTTGCTTTATTATTGCAACGTTTCGATCTCACAGGATCTTCATCAGGTCAGTATAACAGATACACACCTGTTCCATTTTAACCCTTGTCCCCCAAATTGTGTAGCCTACCTCCCATACTCAGAGCCTTCTATTAGAGAGTTGCGCCAATGAGGGGTCAGAAACAGCGTCGGTCACGTGGTTCATGTAGCTGGAAATAGTGACAAGGAGCCGTCGACTTCAATGCATTCCATTAACTTCCGGTTTAGGGATTTGTCACTATTCGCCAATGTATGTGTATGTAGAAGACCTGGCCCGAAGAAGTGAATGGAGTTGGCGTAACTCTCTAATAGATGGCACTGCCCATACTATGAGCCACCCCCACAAACAGCAGGTGAGACTCATCACTCTAGAGGGGCTGGAAATTTGACATACTAGAATATACAAAAAATACACCGATATATTTACAGAATACACATAACCTTTTTTTTTAAAACATTTTACAAAACAGTTTTTCCAGATTAATGGCCCATTTAGTTCTATGGGTTCTCACCTGACTGCAACATTTTCTATAACTACACGATATTCATGTCAATACTATATCACATGACACCTAACACAGTATATATACATATTAAACACCAGGTATACAAAATCCAAACACTAATAATGATCACCAGATACCCAGACCAGACCCACATGGATATAGAGGGCTGAGGCAGGACACCTATGACTCAGAATGCAGATCCACAGAAGCGACTCTCCTCAAGGGCTCTTTTCATCTCCAGAAGGAGGTAAACACTCAAACCTGCTAATTTCCAGAAGGGGGCATAGACTTAAAACTGCAATTTTCCTCAAGGGCTCTTTTCATCTCCAAAAGGAGGTATACATTTAAACCAGGTTATCTTTTCTGAGAAAAATGATGACTACAGAAAAGGGGAGCTCTCACAGAAAATGTCTCATTTCATTTTCTTGATTGAAATTGAAACCTTTTGGAGACATAGTGTGTAGTGCGTGTATGTAATAGCTTTCACGCCTAAGTAGAAATGATGGAAGAGGTGTGCATCTGGTATACTGACCTGATGAAGATCCTGTGAGATCGAAACGTTGTCGCAACAATAATAAAGTAAATCCTTTGCCTGGAAATTGGTGTGCGGGCTCTACTACCCCTTTCAAACATACAGTATGTTGCCACAGTAAAAGCTGCTTAAAGTTTGGCACTGAAAAGACCGGCCAGCATGCCATTGTTGTTTTGATCGAGGCAAACGCATGCTAGGATTGTGTTGTCAGCTACCAGATTCTAAAAATGTTATCAAATGGGGGCCCGTAGCCTAATGCGTATCAAACTTGGGGTCCTTGAAATTGAAAACGCTGAGAATGACAGCTCTATAGCAGTGGTTCTCAAACTTTTTCATGTCAAGGACCACACAAAATGATATGTATTTGGCCGCGGACCCCCATCTTAAAATGTTTTGTTCCAGGGACCCCTGCAGAAGCAAAGATTTGAGTTACAAATGTTCGCTTTAAAAAATATATATTCAAAGATTTGCACACATTTTCGATTTCACGATAAAAAAAAAATAGCAGCTCTATGAGCTTGTAGATCTGCTATTTTTGAACAGCCAAAGTATAAAATATGGATAAAGGGGTTAAAATGATTGTGACGCTTTATAATTAATTTAGCTGGGGACCCCCTGGTACCTCCCCAAGGACACTTTGAGAACCAATGCTCTATAGCATAGAACTATAACTTTAGCTGCAGAAGGGAGGAAGTGGAAGCTGTGACCGAAAGCGTTGCAGTTTAAGGTTTCTGTGAAGCAGGTGGCTGACAGATTGGTAGACTGGTACTAGGTGATATCAATCAATGTTCAAATCAGTGAGGGCGGGGGCGGGGTGGGGTGGGGGGAGCAAGTCCCAGGGAGAATACAACAGAGAAAGAAAAGGGGGGTGAAAAAAAGGAGGATAAAAAGAAACGAGAGAATACTTCCTCTGCTGCGTTTTCCCCTGAGGGCATAGAGGAGGACTGACAGGGGCTGCCGGCCCGGCCCGGCCAGGCCCGGTCTGGCCCGGCCAGGCCCGGCCACTCCCCCACAGACACATCTGAAGATGTCCTGTTTTGCTTTCCCCTCTGCTCTCCCTCTTCCTGCAGGAAGCAACACCATGCTGAGCGCCAAAACCATTGGCAAGCCCTCGCCATGCAGCCCCTGGGTGCAGTATAGGCCACGTAGACACAGTGGTTCTCAAACTTTTTCATGTCAAGGACCCCCAAAATTATATGCATTTGGCCACGGACCCCCATCTCAAATATTTTGTCCCATGGACCCCCAGAAGCAAAGATTTGAGTTACAAATGTTTGTGTAAAAGATATATATATTGAGAGGTTTGCACAAAGGTTTGCATACATTTAAAAATAGCAGATATACAAGCTCATAGCGCGGCACTCGGTTCCGCGCTATTAGCTTGCATATCTGCTATTTTTGAATAGCCAAAGTATAAAAGGTTAAAATTATTGTGATGCTATATTAACACATTTTGCTGGGGACCCCCTGGAACCCCCCCAAGGACCCCTGGGGGTCCCCGGACCCCACTTTGAGAACCAATGACGTAGACCACATCAGTGCATCCATGGCATGAATACAGGTGGTCCATGGGGAAATGTTTTAGAATGTTTGTTATTTATTATTGTACCTTGATATACTTTATTGCCTGTGGTGTCATGTTCGGTGTATGACACTGGTGCATAACTAAGAATAAATCCAGCTTTCAGATAAATAAATTAATGAATAAATATAAAAACACTGTGTTATGCCTCCTTATATACTAAATATATACAGTGTATATTGTTGTGGGGAGTTGGAGTGGGGCGGTTCTTGAGGATTGTTTGAAATGTAGCTAGTGGTCCAGGGCTCCAAAAAGGTTGAGAACGAACGACGGTAGTAGGCTTACAGAGTAACTCTGTAAACATGAACTGATAGAGGGGCCTCTGAACCAATTATGTCTACTGGAAGAGTTTATGGAGGATGCATGATTATACAAAATGTTAGAGGTAGACTAATAGAGTACAGAGGTCCTGACTTCACTCGTTCATCCCCAGGTTCGTAAAGTAATTTCCCTATGGAGAATAACATTGGGTCATCATAGAATCGTCTCATATAAGAACTGTGATCCAAAAATAAACAAACTGTCTCGGCGATATTGTCAGGAAGGAGGTTCTGCATCGTTTATGATAGTCAGTCACTTATATTTGATAGTCTGTTTCTGGCGAAAATTTAACTAATTCGGGGGAAGTAACATTAGCGTTTTCTCACCGGCAGTTGATGCTTCATATCCATAAGAGTCAAACCGCCGGGGTCATTTGTTTATTTTTGGAACACAGTTCTTATTTGACGCGATATTAAACACGTCTATGGGGATTCAGAATGGGGGTGGAAAACCGCGAACCAGGTAAACAAACCAAGGATGTGTAAATTACGTCAGACTTCGGTGCTCTATATTATATAACATACACGCCATGTTCATGAGCAGTCAGCCTCTGGTGTTAAGTGGTTTCAGTACAGGTATAGCTGACTCTCTATTAGTGTTACATTAAGAATATATTGGAATAGTGTAGGCTATGCTTAAGTGACACAAACTGAAAGGTTATCATCTAAACATACAGTGCATCCATCTTAATCTTTATATCTTATTGAACATCTACATCAATACACTGTGGGCACTTTGTAAAAGCAATAGACAGTATTTCAGGCAAATGTTACCATGGAGAGCCTCAGGGCACTCAGGTCTATGTAAAACCACTGAATGGGGCTAAACTTTGACCTTGTGCTGTGACTTTGACCTTTGACTGATTTGTGAAAAACCCATTAAGACCTGGAACTGTGTCATTTTTAGATTTGAGCTAAAAAGCATTATTTTACACTTTGGGCTATTCAAAAATAGCAGATATACAAGCTCATAGCGCGGCACCGAGTGCCGCGCTACAAGCTTGTAGATCTGCTATTTTAGAAAAATCGTGAAAATGTGTGCAAATCTTTGAATATATATATTTTTAAGGCGAACATTTTTAACTCAAATCTTTGCTTCTGGGGGTCCCTGGAACAAAATATTTTGATGGGGGTCCGCGGCCAAATACATATAATTTTGGGGGTCCTTGACATGAAAAAGATTGAGCACCACTGATATAGAAACATACGTTTTTTTAGAATACTGTTGATATTTAGGAGACATGTAGAATCGGCTTCAGGTCTCAATGGGTTAATTTTGCCGACTACAACTATGACGAAAAATGTTCGTCGACTATTATTTCACTGACGAAAACTAAATAAAATTGAAACTATGATGACTAAAACTATGACTAAATGTACTGACGATTTCGTCGACAAATGAAACTAGACTAAAATGTTAGGGAGGGACTACTGGAGAAGAGATCCAGTAGAACTGAAAGAAGAGTCATTTTATGTTTAAAAGAGCTCCGGTGTTGCGCTCTGAAAATAGCAGATCTACAAGCTCACAGCGTGTTGTGAGTTTGTAGATCAGCTACAGCATATTCAGCATGCAACCAAGTGTAAAATCAGGCATTACGACGCCATCAAGGCCAGACAAAATATGTTTTTGTCGACCAAATAAACTAGTCTAAAAAGACTAAAATCGTTTGATATTTACTCGATTAAAACTAGACAAAAAACTAAAACACTTCAGATGATTAAAATATGACAAAAACGAAATTACATTTTATTCAAAAGACTATGACTAAAACTAAATCAAAATTTGCTGTCAAAATTAACTCTGGTGAGAACCTAATTCTTCTGCCAAGTTTGATCCGGATCAGATTAAGGGGAGATACTACAGGTGAGTATAGGCAAATCTACCAGAATGAAAATGAATGAATAATTAATAAATGTAGCAGGGGGATATAAAGCAATGACTACGCCACCCACACATATAGGAGTGAGGGATCCTTTAAACACATTAACCATATACTGTATATATATAGATATATAGGACTGAACAAGGTAAGGTTCCCCAGGAAGGTACGGGTTCAGAATTAACAGAACCAGAGGCTGGTGTATCAAATGTGTCAAGTTTATTCAACAGTTGGTATAAAAAATAGTCAGGTTAAAATACAGAAAGGAATAAAGCGGTTAGTATTAGAGTTCTGCAAAAGGGACTAAATTCAAGAAGCAAAGGGGCAATAAGGGTAAGGGCTTTGGGGCCTCTAAACTAAATACAGAAATTAAACAAATCAAATCCAAATAATGCAAAACAAAAAGAAAATAAAGTAAATAAGTAACCAAAAGCAAATCAGCAAATAAGCAAATCAAAACAAACTACAACTAAGCAAAACCAAAGTCAAAATCATGCAATGCTACTTAATGGCCCAGTATAGCTCTGTCCTCAGTCAACCCTATTGCACTCAGTCTAAATAGTGTGTGTGTGTGTGTATGTATATGTGTATGTGTATGTGTATGTATATGTGTATGTGTATGTGTATGTATATGTGTATGTGTATGTGTATGTATATGTGTATGTGTATGTGTATGTGTATGTATGTGTGTGTATGTGTGTGTATATATATATATATATATATATATATATATATATATATATATATATATATATATATATATATATATATATATATATATATATATATATATATATATATATATATATATATATATATATATATGGCACGGTGGGAAAAACAGTGATTAGTTAGTTCAGCTCCCAAATAGTCAATATATGCTCATGGCTCCAATTGATAAAGGCCTGCACAGCCACAGAGTACTGCTACTCAAAGGACCTGGAGGCTTCTGGAAGTACAGATATATATTAGTATAATTAACAACAGGCCTAATATTGTCAGCCTATCTAAACTCTTATACATATACTATTGTTACAATGAGTTATAAAAACCTTGTCATTTGTTTCAGATTGTCTTACCGAGAATTAGTCTGTACCCCTCATGCCTCCAGGTCTCTCACAAACACTCAAACCAGGCTTCTGGCTAGACAGGAGGCCACAAACCTGGCCATCCCTCTTTATGCACTTTCCTTAAAGGGCCAGTGCTACATACACAAGTACCTTTTAGTCCTTTCCATTAATTTATTCTAATAAATAATAATAAAATCATGAACTATTTATATTTGTTATAATAATAGCAATTGTGTGCATGTTATGAAAGTTTAGCCACAAGCTATTAGCAGCAAACTATTTAAAATAAAAGCAAACTGGGGAAAAAAAATAAGCATTTGTTGCTTTTAGTAACCTACCTGGCCTTAAAACGGTCCCAATCACCAGTGATTAGCCTACCTACTCTTTTGGGCGTAACATAGAGTGTAATGTACCATACCGTCCACAACAAGCACGATAACTATTAACTATAAATACATTGTTTTAAAAATCATTGGCTGGAAGTGTCTCTAGCATGAGATGGATTAAACCATCGAGATTTCTGTGGTCCAGGATTCAAATGAACTTGAAAAAGGAATTAGTAGACATCATGGGCTGTGGCCTGTGGCTCCACTTCATGAGCTTAGTTTGGGTGTTTGTAATTGAATGTTGAAGTGTGACATGAGCAGTACTTATAAGATCACGCACGCACGCACGCACGCACGCACACACAC
>NC_139945.1:22207359-22229859 GCF_963454915.1 Gymnoscopelus microlampas | reverse complement strand
GAAAACAAACGGAGGGATTAAGGATTTTGGGAGGCGTAATGGGAGCCAGGTGGAGGAGTGTGACCATGGGGGTTCCTGACAGATTAGGGGGGCAAGCCCCAATCTCTCTCACACTCCTTCCTACGGGCGGCTAATGTTTCTTTTGAAGAAATAATCCCATTTGGCCATCAAATAGTACTTGCCAATTATGAGCATTTAACAGGGCATGTATGGTATTACCATGGCTGGCTACCAGCAGTGTTGGCTGGTGGTCAGCTGTTATTTTTAGGACATAGAGATGAAAGAGGATAAAACTGGAAGATTTCCACAGAGGTGAGTTAAATATATTTCAACTGATGCAGAATTGCAGATTTATTATACTATATGTACGTATGTAAGAACATAGATATGATTGTGGTTTGAAATGATTGCATTGTTTTTTTTTAAACTGTATTGCATGATTTTAAATGTATGTTATTTGTCATTGTCATTTGATGTATTATCTGATTGGCTGTAGTTTAAGACACTGATTTATTGGATTGAAAAAGCCCCTTGATTCTTTGTCCCACCCTATCTAACAGGCATGATTGTCTGATGCCCATCGGGTGTGTCATTGTTGGTGTGGCCTATAAAGAGACCAGTGTATGTCACACAGCCATTTGTTGATTCTGAGGAAGGTCAGAAGGCTGAAATGTCAATAAACCCACAGGTAAAGAATCTGTGTCATCTTTAGATTTCTTTGGGCTATTAAAAAATAGCAGATATACAAGCTCATAGCGCGGCACCAAGTGCCGCGCTACGAGCTTGTAGATCTGCTATTTTTTTTTAATCGTGAAAATGTGTGCAAATCTTTGAATATGTATTTTTAAAGCGAACATTTGTAACTCTTTAAATCTTTGCTTCTGGGGGGTCCCTGGAACAACATATTATGAGATATAGGGGGGTCCACGGCCAAATACATGACATGAAAAAGTTTGAGAACCACTTATGATAGCAACATAAGTTTTTTCAAAAAACTGTTAGGATTTAGAAGACATTAGAATCCCCAGAAGCAAAGATTTGGTTAGTAACATGTAAGTAATATGTTTTTCATAATAATATGTTCATCATCGTTTACGGGACTATAAACTCTGATCATTTGCTTGGGCATCACTTCAGCTGTTTGTGGCAAGGTTAGCTACACCAGCATACTAGACAACTGAATGTTTGGCCCATAGGTAGTGCCCCCTGGTGGATCGGGGCAGGGGACAAAGACCTTATCCTTATCCTTTTCCCTCTCTGACTGACTGGCTAACTGACGGACTGATCCCAGACTGATAAGTGTGTTTTGTTAGGTTTGTAGATGTCTTATTCCCAACAGCTGCTGCCGACAGACAATAAAAAGACAGAGAGATGAATCACGGAGAGAGCAAGATCCTGCTGTTAAAACGTGGAACGCTGCTTGTCTGTCTGCCTTGTCGCCTTTTCATTTTTATTTCCACTGAGGTGCAAAGCTTCAGCTCCTCACCATAAAAATAATAAAGTGATTAACTCGTTTAAGGAAGCGAATGGATCGGGGCCAGATCTCTCACACACACACACACACACACACACACACACACACACACACACACACACACACACACACACACACACACACACACACACACACACACACACACACACACACAGACAGACAGACAGACAGACAGACAGACAGACAGACAGACAGACAGACAGACAGACAGACAGACAGACAGACAGACAGACACACAGACACAGACACACACGAACCCTCTCTCTGAGTTCATCCATTGCTACTTGAGCACCTATACCGTTATGCTTAATTCTTTAAGTACGATGAATGGAAAAGGAGAATCAACCCCCATGCAGAGAGAGGTGAACAACCAGTCACACTTTTCACACCTTCTCCGTGTCGCACGTCTGCACACACACGGTTACACACACACACACACACACACACACACACACACACACACACACACACACACACACACACACACACACACACACACACGGAGAAACTACAGGCATTCTCTTTGACAGCTCAAGCGTGGCACTCAGCAGACGATGGCAAAGTGTGTGCAGGGTGGGAGGGGGTGGGGGCGCGACAGATCTGTATGGTAGACCTCCTTATCGGACCCCCGTCTCTTCATCAGCCGTCTGCCCGCCTCTGTCTCTCTCAGAGGGGGGACTCCGTGGTTGAACACAGTCAGCACCAGAAGTCATAGTAGCCTGCTATTTTACAATAAGCGCGTGGTGTATTTTCATAGTGAAATCATACAGAGGGCCGGTGATTCACTGCCCCTGTCTAGCCAAATACAAGAATGGAATAATGGCCCCAAAAAACATATAAACAAACAAAAAGATATTTAACGGAGGCATTGTTATGTCTCAGTCTGACTCTGGACTCTCAGCTGTGCACCTTCGTGTGGATGCATGTCGGGCGGAAACCTAGTATGTTCAAAACTTTAATTTTTCAGGAAATGGAAAAAAAAATAACCTGTTTTCCAGTGGATCCAATGAACTTATTTAGTACATTGCAAGCTCTTGTTAATACTTATCATGGTTTAATATTTATAACACCCACAGACACACTTAACCACTTTCTGGCATCCCTATTTTGGGCATTTTAAATTTGATTGTAAACATTTTCAAATTGTATTCACAAATAAGAACAAATTGTGAAAATAGTACATCTACATCGACGAGCTCACAGCATGACAGTGTCATACTTTACAAAAACAGTATAAAATATTGCATTAAGTTATGAAAAGAAACCCATAAAAAGATGAAATATAGAGATGCAAGGTTTCCGCCTGACAGTGACAATAGAACATAGGCCTACCGCCTCGGCTTCCTTGTCAACAGTGTCCAGCGTACAGAGGCAGACGCCAAGGTCAAGACGTCCGTTTCGAGCCGGACTCGTCTGAGCTAAACTTAGACTTGACCCCGTGACAGGTGCCTCTCTGCGCCCCATCAGTCGAAGCGTTCACTGTCACGTCAGCTGATTGCGCCAAACTCAGATCTGAGGCTTGCTAATGAAAGCCTCTGGGCTAAGCGTCCATCTGTATAAAAGAGGAAACCACACACTTCTCTCCACCTTTGTGTTACTCCTCCTCCTCCTCCTCCATCTCTCCTACACCCTCTGCACGCTTATACTCACGGGTCCGGATCGTTGGCTGGGTGAAGCGGGGGGCCCTTTGGGCGGGGGGGGGGGGGGGCCTGAGCGTTGGTGTGTGTGGGACATCAAAGACCCGAGCACACGCACACGAAGGAACACGCCCGAAATAAAAGGGGCGCAAAAAAACAAACACCGCCCTTTGTTCTGAGAGCCGAGGTCCGTTTCGCCCATGATTAGAGAAGGAGTGAGAGCCCAGGCTGTGTTGTGTGTGTGTATGTGTATGTGTATGTGCGTATACGTACATAACAGCCATACTTGTTCTATCACACCAGAGGCCAGAATGCTTTGAGAAGGCTCCAGAGCGCTGCTAGGGCCGGAGGGTGTCCGTCATCGGACCCCCAGCCGCCAGGAAGTATCACTATGGTGGGGTTAGCAGCGATGGCACGACATGCTACTGTAGCTAATCACTATTTGTTGATTAGCCCTTCCACCAAGAGATAGCAGCTGTAGAGAGGCAATGACTCATTGGTTCAGGAGCTGATTAAATTGACTGACGTAAAAAAAAAAAAAAAACAGTCCAAGCTTTGCACTTTGACCTTACATTGGGCCTTAATTTGTTTACACATTTTTGCTGATTCTGAAACAGACTATTATTACGACAACGAGCTATAAGACATTCCAGGTACTGTGACATTTAACTTGGCTGACATCTAAGATGATATGAGTTTCTTATCCTCTGTACCGCTGTTGCTTCCTTTGTCTTGTATCTGCAGTCAGATATCAAGACCAGGCTCGGCTCTACAGTATACGTACCTCTGTTTGAACGCATCAATGTGAAAAAAAGAGTTGTATCGCTCGCTGGTCGGCAAGATTACATCCGACTGCTGGAAATCAGACACAGGTGGGTGGACTTCCTCCTTCCCATGTCTGCCTTCCAGCTAACCTTTCCTTTACCCTTCCCCTCTTTTCCTCTTTGTCAATCTCTTTTATTCCCTCTTCCCCTTGATACGTCACCCTCCGTGATCCCAGTCATGGGTGCAATATGATGAAAAAGATGGTCAAGTTTCTCATACAGCCATGTGAAAACATCCGTGCACTCGCATTCATTCATAGTGTTGTAAGCGGGACACGTACTGTACACGATGCTGCAGAAATATCCTATCATTATATTCTTTTTCAGCTTTTTAAACATTAATACTCATAATTCTTTTACATCAAAATGTATTTAACCCATTGAGACCTGAAGCCGATTCTACATGTCTCCTAAATCTCAACAGTTTTCTGAAAAACATATGTTTCTATATCAGTGGTGCTCAATCTTTTTCATGTCAAGGACCCCCAAAATGATATGAATTTAGCCGCGGACCCCCATCAAAATATTTTGTTCCAGGGACCCCCAGAAGCAAAGATTTGAGTTAAAAATGTTCGCTTTAAAAAATATATATATTCAAAGATTTGCACACATTTTCACGATTTTTCAAAAATAGCCCAAAGTGTAAAATAATGCTTTTTAGCTCAAATCTAAAAATGAGACAGTTCCAGGTCTCAGTGGGTTCATTTTCAGGACACTCCAATTCAAAATGCATAGTATTAAATTAGTTTGCACAACTACACATGTTTTACAAGTTGATTGATTTGATTTGTCAACAGAAAATACGTAGGGTTTCCAAAGAACTTGTACAAATGTGCACTACATACATACACAAAATGTCACACACGCACAAGATTTACTTACACACACAAGCGTGTGCACATACACGCACACACACACACGCACACACGCACGCGTGCATACCATTAGTAGCACCCCAGCTTTTACCCAAGAATTTGTGTGGGAGGAAGCCGGAGGTTTAAAGCGCTGCGACTTGCGTGTTTGTGTGTACAAAAGCTTCAATGACACGGAAAGCCTGTCTGAAGTCCCATTCAGCCAACGAGAAGATACCCTGCTATAAGGAACAATGTGGGCCCGCTCTACACTCCGAGCACAGCCCTCTGTACATGGGATCTGTCCTGCAGCTGCTTTGGGTCAGCTAGGTTCAGTAAGTACATACAATGGCACAGACACCCAGAGCCCTGCACAGCCATGTCCTTACCGCACCTGTACAGCACTGCATCTCCAATGACAGCAAATCACGCTACAAGTAAAGTGCGTCTGAAAATATATATTTTTTCTCGTTTTTTATAGCCGGTCCATATGCTCACAACGCATCACATTGCAACGTCAGTGGTGTAAAGGAAGTACATTTACTCAAGTACTGTACTTGAGTACAATTTTGAGGTACTTTTACTTTACTGGAGCATTTCCAATTGTCTATACTTTTACTATAAATTATTACATTATAAAACATACATTAACCACTTGTCTTTAGCCCTATTTTATACATAGGCTATTTGAAAATAGCCGATCTATAAGCTCACAACGATGCTACGCGTTGTGAGCTTGTAGATCGGCTATTTTCAAACATTTTTTTGTACTTTTACTTTTGGTACTTTAAGTAAATTTTTGACACCAATAGTTTTGCACTTTTACAAGTCAATTTTGAATTCCGGACTTTTACTTGTAACAGAGTACTGTAAATAAAACATTAGAGTACTTTTTCCACCACTGTGGCAACGTAATGGGAGCTTGTAGATCGGTAAGTATAAAATAGGGTTAAAGTGGTTTAACTATTTTGATATGTTCATACATTTTGCTGGGGACACCTGTAAAGCCCCTCAAGGACCATTGGCAGGGACGTGCACAGATAGACTCTAGGTGGTTCTAGAGCACCTGCCCTTTGCCCTCTTGACCAGAAGTGCCCTTTTGAAAAAAATATATTTTTTCTTTTTTCAGTTTACAGCAGGGGTCTTCAACAGGGGGTCCGGGACCCCTAGGGGGTCCTCAGAGTTACTACAGGGGGTCCGCCAAATCTTTATGTGATATGATTTTTCTTTTTACCTTAACCACTCGAAACCTAGCATTTTCTGAGGAGAACTTTAGCCAAAAATAGCAGATCTACAAGCCCACAACGCCTCGCGCTGCGAGGCGTTGTGGGCTTGTAGATCGGCTATTTTTGGCAAAGAGGTATAGGTGTAGAGGGAAAAAAGAGCAGACCAAGTAAACAAAAAAAAGTATAATTTACTTGAGCACCTGCCCCTCAAAATGTCTGTGCACGCCACTGACCATTGGGGTTCCCCGGAACCCACTCTGAGAACCACTACAGTAGAAGGAGCATACATGTACAGTGTGCTGCCAGAGTAGAACAAAGGGCACTACCAAATGTGTGTATTTGTGTTTATATTGTAAAATTGATGTCAATTTAACTCTGAGAGTGTACAAATCGAACCAAATGGACCCGTTAGGGTCCATTTGGTTCCATTTGTACACTCTCAGAGTTACAGACCCATCAGGGTCCATTTGGTGCCTAATCTATCATTTAGCTGGGGACCCCCTGGAACTCCCTCAAGGACCCCTGGGGGTCCCCGAACCCCACTTTGAGAACCAATGATATACAGTATATCTCCAAAATGGTTGCTTTTCAGGAAATGGAAAAAAAACAACATGTTTGTTCCAATGGATCCGTTGTAGCTATTATTTAGTCACAAGCTCTTGCTGATACATAAAAAAATAGCGAAGATTGCAAATCCACAAGCTCACACAACACGTCACATCATAACATGTGGTGAACTTGTAGATCGGCTATTTTTGCTGCTTTTCGTTGTAGTATAGAATTAAAAAAGCATCAAATATGGCATTCATTTATGAATAAAAAGATGAAACATGGAGATACGATGTTTCTGCCCGACAGCAACTATATCCATATCCAAGTCCATATAGTACCATGTATTACCGTCCCCACTTTTTACATTTTATTTTATTTGAATCACCCCTTTTGTTATGCAAAGAGGGGCTATTTTTAAAAGTGGCGAATATTTTCCCAAGACATAGTTCCTCTGATACGGAGGCCAAACATTGCCGTGCTGAAGGACATCTGCCCCGTGTCTGTGTCACACGTGGTGATACAGTGGGTGTGGGATGGGACGGGGCGGCCAGGAGACATCAGATCAGAGAGGAACCCACTGTTCTGTAAACCATCCTCTCAGCCTCAAGGTTAAAGCCTCGCTGCCCCGCTATCTGTCAGCCTCCTGTCATGTGAACCCAGACGCTTGTTCAGCAAGGAATGTTTCCAAGGTCACACTGGTGGTGTATAGAATCAGAACTTGAGTTAGCGTCAATTTAATGTGTTTTTCTTTTTTTTTGAGTCGTTGGTTCTCAAACTGTTACATTTCAAGCACCCCCATTAAAGGGATATTTCACCCAAAATGTTTCTTTTTTTCTGTTGATTAGTTACCCCCATGGAGACTTGAATTCACGGATATGTTTTTGTTTTTGTCGCATTCCTAAGTCAATTATTTGATGACCAGCGGACCGGTAGGCAGCGGTTCCGCTAGGAGACATAAAGGAGAATCTTTGTGTCTCCTACCGGAACCGCTGCCGGTCATCAACTTATTGGCTAACCCTAACCCTAACCCAATGTGACAATGTAACAAAAACAAAATGAATTCAATAGAATTAAAAAAAGTAATTTTGGGGGTGAACTATCCCTTTAACTCTGACAGTATACAAATGGAACCAAATGGACCCGGACTTATTAGGGTCTAGTTTCGAACACCCTCAAGGAACCCCAAGAGACCCTGGACCACACATGGAGAAGCACTGTTTTAGGGGATACATGGTAACAGGATGTAATGTGGTGTGAGATGGCGGGAGAGCCTTTGTGCATGTCGTCCTTGTTGATATGTTTTTGTTCTGTCTTGTTGGATTGTTTTCTTGTTGTTGTGTGTTGTGCTATAGTGCTTGCAGGACCCCCTTGAAAATGAGAGGCTGCATCTCACGGGGCTTATCCTCTCATACAATTTCAAAATGAAACGTATATCACTCTTGGACTAACCCTGGACTAACGGACCGGGGTCCCCCCAACTTGTAAAGACCAAGTATATAGACCCCTAGGGCAGTGGTTCTCAAACTTTTTCATTCCAAGGAACCCCAAAATGATATGTATTTGGCCGCGGACCCCCATTTTGTTCCAGGGACCCCCAGAAGCAAAGATGAGTTACAATTGTTCGCTTAAGGTTTGCACAAATGTTCACGTTTTGTCAAAAATAGCAGATCTACAAGCTCAGTGCCGCACTATGAGCTTGTAGATCTGCTATTTTTGAATAGCCAAAGTATAAAAGGTAAAACATATTGTAATGCTATATTAACACATTTTGCTGGGGACCCCCTGGAACCCCCCCCAAGGACCCCTGGGGGTCCCCGGACCCCACTTTGAGAACCAACGCCCTATAGGGCGTCTATATTTGTCCCCTCCTTTTTACCCTCTACACCAAGCCTCTTTGTTGAAAATAGCCAATCTATAAGCTTGCTATAAGAGCTTGCAGATGTTATATTCTCGCTGGGTGTTTGTATATTATGACATCAGGGTTTAAGTGGTAAATATTGTATGCAAACAGATATTGCTCACTGTCAATATTGGAATTTGTTAGATTGTGGCACCGGTTCACAGCTAGAGAAGAACTATATTGACAGAATGAAATTAAAGGAAAATAGAAACATCTTTCAGGGATTATTACAGCAAGTAAATAGCAAATTACTCTTATAATGCTGAATAAAATGTTTAGTTTTCACAACTGTGGTTATTATTGATTTGGTAAGTACACTAAACTGTGTACTCAAAACATTGACTTCACATGCTTTCAGTCACAGTGAACGGATGTCAAGGAATCCTCTTCCTTTTTTTCCTCCACATGCCCAAAGGCATAATATGCCACTGTATGTTATGATAGATGTAACACCAATATTATGACAGTGCTACGAATACTTTAGTGCAGAATCTCAGAGGTAACCGGATAGAAACGGTGTAGTTTCAAGTTCACACTGCACTGTGTGCAGATGAGAGGAGATGCTGCTTAAACCTTCTGCACAAATGAATCAGTGCACAACCGGTGGTGTAAAGTAACTGAGTACATTTACTCAAGCACTGTACTTAAAAGTACAATTCTGAGGTCATTTTTCACTTTACTGGAGTATTTCCAATTTTCAGTACTTTTTCTTCTACTCCACTACATATCAGAGGCAAATATTGTACTTTTACTCCCCTACAATTATTTGAACACTTTAGTTACTAGTTTTTACTAGTTCATTATTACAAAACATTAACCACTTCAGCCCTACAGTATATACATTTCGGCCATTTGAAAATAGCAGATCTACAAGCTCGCAATGCGTCGGGATGCAACACACTGTTAGCTTGTAGATCTGCTATCTACAAAAGGTTTTTATTTTTATACACTTGTGAAACGGGACATTCTGCATAATGAGTATTTTCTACTTTTGCTACTTTAAGTACATTTTGACACCAATACTTTTGTACTTTTATACTTTTGTACTTTTACTAAATTTGGAATTCCGGACTTTTACTTGTAACAGAGTATTTCTATATGGCAGTATTGATACTTGTACTTAGTAAAACATGTGAGTACTTTTTCCACCACTATGCACAACAGATGCTGAAATGTTGTCTATACTAGACACACATTCTGCAGCACTGAAAAATGAGGACTGGTATATTTATATATAGAAGATATATTTGCAAACACGCACACACGTGCAGTTGTGAATTCACACGCACACGTACGCGCGCACACACACACACACACACACACACACACACACACACACACACACACACACAATGCATACAATTACAGTATTTAACCAGTCAGTGTCACAGATGATTCCCATCTGGCAAAAGGAAGTTCACTTCTTGAAAGAGGGGAGACTAAACAGAACGAAACCAACCAAATAACAGTGATAACTAAATACAAACAAAGTACTTGGAACAGAATTAACAATGGTAATAATTTAAAGTAACACTGAAAAAAACAAAACTTAAAAAACACTGATATATTTGGTTATTACCTCATGTTCGGTACATTGCTTTGGTCAATGAGAGTTGTTTTTAAATGTGCTTTATGAATGAATTAGATGTGACAAGTGATAACTAAATAAAAACAATAACACTATCATAACAGAGATTATTACATACAAATAAATAACACTGAATGTTGTGCCTCTGACTTGTAATTTTTGTTTATGTCTATGGTTATTATCTCATGTCCTGTAGGCCTACAGCACTTTGGTCAGTTGTTTTTAAATGTGCTTTATAGATTTGATTTGATTTAATTTGATAACAGAGGTAATCCTACATATAATTAACGAAAAGTCAGTCTGTCAGTCTGTCTGACGTGCTTGGTTCTCCTCAGTGGCTGAAGCAATTGCATGGCCATTCATCATTAGCAAATGCCCACCGTGAGGACGCCTGTTTTTCACTTTACCCAAATTCAAGCTGTTTATTAGCCTTTTTTGGAAACACTGTCTAACTCTGCATGGTCCCCCAGGCTATTGCCACAGTGTTGCCACATTTTGCGTGGTTACTGCGCATGCCAAGCCCCCAGAGCCACGGTAGAACAGTGAAGCGGCCAAGCCTGGTGGTCAAATCTGAGAATACACTTAAAATGCTATCTTTCGTTTGTGCGCATGCTCATAACTCTATGGCTGCTCTATGGCCGCTCTGAACGTCTCAAAAACGTCTCAATAATTCTACTTCCGGCAGACTTCCGGGTGCTTCAAAACGCCACTGAGCACTTTCATTGAAATGAATAGCTGGTGGCGGGGCAATCCGCCCTCTAGTTATATCATACCTCTATGGCGCATGCCCATCTATTGTCATGGTCCCCCAGGTTATGGGATTGGGATCAGTGTTGCCACATTTTGCCAGAGGAATAAGTAAGCAGGTCTATGAAAATGATGCTCATATCCCCAACGGGTATACAGTCTAGTTAATAGAAACAATAACACCTAAAATTATACAGACAAATAAAAAAGATGCGCGCGCGCGCGCACACACACACACACACACACACATACATATAGTTTATTTACAGTTTATTTTTAGCCACATACAGTTTATTTTTAGCCAGATAATGATGAATAGGGTTGACATTGGGTTTCATGATGATGCCATGGTTCTAAACAAAGACACAAAGAAACAAATTATAATATCATGTCAGATAAAACGTCAAACATAAATATGGCCTTTAAATCATGTTATATATTAAGGTATATCATCAAAATAATAATAAGCCAAGTATTTCATTTACTAGAATTTACATAATATTAAGCATCTAAATATCCAAATAACTCAAGTTCATCAATTCTTAAATATAATCATATAATCCACATCACTAGAAGTAAAACACTGGAACTTACATTATACCAGGTTTAACATACGCACGGCAATCATCAGAGGTACATCAGCAGCACATGGCAAACACAGGCCAGCTGCATGTGTTTGGAACAAAGGACAAGGGGGGAAATGGGAATCCAGTCCTGCTTTTATAGTGGGAGGAAGTGAGGTCACCACCACAGGTACCAGTCTGAATCCCATTGTGGTGTCTCCTTGTGGAGTGGAGGGGAAATGAACCTTGCAGTTTCTGACAACCTTTATGCAATGCATGGTACATTTTCTCATTTATTTACACATTCACACACTGATGGCGGAGGAGGCAACCATGCAAGCCAACAACCTGCTCACCAGGAGCAGTTAGGGGTTCACTATGGACACCATGTCAGGAGGGGCAGAGGATGGAAGTAGAAACCTCCTCAGACTGCTTCTCCACCTGCTGCCCATGCATCCACGGGGGTCAGCCCTAATAGGTTCCTCTGTTTGGGGTTGGGGTTGGGGTTGTGATTGTGGTTAGGGTTGGTGTTAGGGATAGCCTTTTCCCCTCTGCGCTGTGTTCCCTCCAACCTAATCTCATCCGGGATAGGGTTACGTTTGAGAGAACATGGGGCTGAGGGAACATAAGTACACTCCCCACCAAAGCAGGTACAACTAATGAAGTGTCAGTCCACAGTATAGACTGTGAATATTACTTTTCTCTTGAAGGACAGTAAAGAATCTAGTGCTGCACAAATAGAATAATAACAGCAACAGTCAAGAGTAGATGTAGATCGAGCTGTACCGTGGTGACATTCTTCTTTCCTGTCACATTTCCGGAAGTTGTTCACACTCACCATGCTCCTGAAAGCTGGGAACAACGGCCAAATGTGCATGTGTTTGGAATTGGTGGTGCCCCCTATTGGGCAAAATAAATGTCCCATAAATGATTCAACAGTGTTATGAAACATATTCTAGACCCTCCAGAAAAAACGCGGGCAAAAATGATACATTTTGCCATGAAATATGCAGGGTTTTTATGTCATTTTATGCGGTGAAATTGCGTGAAGTTGCAAAATATGCGAAAAGATGCAAAATATGCGGAAAGTTGCAAAATAAGCACACACGCATTTTGTTTTATGCTACACCGATTTGTTTGGTTTGAATGAAGCGTTGGGGCAAGGGTGCAGACTAGCCAAGCCAGGACTCCTAACTCGCCAGTGTCAGCTCGCTCACTTCTGAGTACCTGACACAGTGCCTAGCCAGCCTCGCCCTTCTCTCCCTGATCTTGTCTGTGATCTGTGTACGTTTCTGATGTGGCATGGGTGGCACATCAAGTTCCATTCGCAGCATTCTCGTTTAGATGCCATGTACTGTGAGTGTCATGTCTTGGCCCCTAACAGCAATAATGTGCTGAGCCCCTTTTTAAGAATACAAAATGATGTAAATAGTATCGACATGATTAAATCAAGTGTAATATACATTAATAATGACATATTAAAATGTCAATTTTACATGTATTTGTGTCTTATCTATTTCTATTGTAGAGACTGTGGACATGATTTGCCTCTTTGAACAACCCTATCACCAGAGGAAACATTGTCATTGAACATTTCTCCAGAAACGGACCACAAAAACGTTCCTTTTTTTGAACATTCCATTTTTAGAACGTTTCTCCAGAAACGGACCACAAAAACGTTCCATTTTTAGAACGTTCCACTTTTACAACGTTTCTCCAGAAACGGACCACAAAAACGTTCCATTAATAGATACGTTGCATTTCAACATTTAGGTCTATGGTTAGGTATTATGGGTTATAAGATTAGGGTTAGGGTTTAGGGTTAGGGTTAGGGTTAGGGTTTCTGCAAAATGTACTGTGAAAACTTTTTCTCTGGCGACCAAAGGCTGCTTTTAAGGACAAAAAAAGAATCTAGAAGCAGCTTTTAATACAGAGTGAAGTCAGTCATGTGTACATTGGATCGAGCTGTACCATAGTGACGGGTCACACAGACTGGGGTCACCTTGTCACCCCAGCCTATCAGTGTGTGTCCTGAACTTGTTGACACTCACCATGTTCCTGATAGCTGGGAACAACCGCTACCACCAAACCCCCCCCCCCCACCCCCCACCCCACCCCACCCCACACCAAGAAACCAGCCCTGGCGAGGACACAGGCTCTATGGGAACCAGCTATCTCCATCCAGTGCCCTATCAGATTGTTGACACGAACAGATACCCTTGCAATGAAAATATTTTGCTTCTACTAACACTGACATTGGCCGACATGGCCCTCGGTCACTCCCCCTTCAGGATAAACAGCTCCTGTGTGTGCGTGCGTGCGTGCGTGCGTGCGTGCGTGCGTGCGTGCGTGCGTGCGTGTGTCTGTCACACAGCTGAAAGATGTAGTGTAAGGTTATTGGCAATAAGTAATAAACGCAAAACCTGAAAGGGTAGTGATCAATCAAAAGCACATCAAGATGCTTCGCCCTGGGGCTACCGTACAACAAGTGCCCCTGCCAGAGATCAGATCCCGCCAGAAGACTTGAACAACAACAAAATGAATTGTTCCAATGTCTTTAACAGGTGAATCAATGACACCGTGACTTGAAGCAGGTAAGGTGAGACTCCTGAAGGGGTCGGTGGTGGTGGTGGTGGTGGTGGGTGGTGGCGGCATTCCTGACTACAACCCTCAAAGCAGGAGTCACTTCCTCTCCATCCGCTGGACTCCATCTCCCAGAGGATCTGTAGTGAAAACAACCAGCCGTTTAGGACCCCCGAGGACGCCGGGGAACCATATGCGCCCGTGGAACTGCCCGATTATTTTTACCTGACACAGGAAGGAGTCCACTCATAATAAACGCAGTGTGAGGTGATGACGGATCTCGTTAAAGCTATTATGAATGAAAGGAGGGGGGGGGGGGCGACCAGGGGCGAGGGGTCCAGGGCTGTTAGGTGAGCGTGTGCCTGGGCGTCTCCCCAAGGTGTGACCTATGACCTTTACACAAACCCAGTAGAGAACACATACAAAGATGTGTGTGTGCGTGTGTGTGTGTGTGTGTGTGTGTGTGTGTGTGCGTGCGTGCGTGCGTGCGTGCGTGCGTGCGTGCGTGCGTGCGTGCGTGCGTGCGTGCGTGCGTGCGTGCGTGTGTGTGTGTGTGCGTGCGTGCACTCATAAATGTCTGTGGGTACTGTACACACGCACGCACGCACGCACGCACGCACACATTACACACCTGCTTGAAGCACTCAATGCGCCACTCATCGTCCATTGACGTTAATAGAATTATCTTCATCACTGAATCTTTGTTCACTTCACATGGACTTTCTTTGCGGGCAATATGAAATCCAAGCCAGCCAGCAGAAACCCAATGCACCATAGAAGAGGCCGAGAGGGAGCCTAACCACACTGTCTGTGGAGAGCACCCTTGTGGCCAGCATATGTCTATTAAGTCTGATACTTAGCCAGCTACATCAACGCTAATCCTAGCCAGACAAAGCCACTAACAGATGTTCCAGGCCTACTGAAAGTCAATCATACCTGATTCAGAGAAATAGACAAAGGCCTCGTGGCAAACGGTATGTCGACAAATGGCAATAAATGGGCAGTGGTCGGTCTCTGTCGGCTGCAGCGCGAGGAATTTTAACGGAGGAATTAACATTGGTGAGCCAGTAGACTTTGTGATACAATGGCACTGCCATGGTTTGAACAATGCACATGACATCCAAATATAGTTCATTGTCCAGTGGGTGGAAAAAGCATTATAATCAATATATGTATTTTTCAGGTTTCACAACTCTGGAACACTTCAGAACTTGTATCACATGGAAGAAGTTTTATTTGTCACTGCTCTTACAGTGTTTTTTTTTTCTATTTAAGTGATCATGCCCCTTTTTCTAAAGAATGGTTCAGTCCAGCGCTTTAAAATGTTGAAAAAATTGTTTGAGTTTTTGACGCTGTGTTGGCTTGGATCAGTGTGTTTGTATCTCCGGGGTCTACCAACTTAGCAGTCATCATATAGCCTTTCACTGTGGTTACATGTTCCTCCAAATAACTATTCTGAGCAGCAAAGCTGACTCTACAGTGCACCCATGTCAAAAAGAACAAAACTGGACATTATGTTAGCTCATATTTTCAGCCCTACGAAATTTGTCACTGCCATTTTTGGCAAGGAACTACGTCCAAGGCTGTTTAAAGTTGTGTTACCAAGTAACATTAGCTACAGTATGATTCCAGTGGTATAATGTCTACCTTTGAGTTAGAAAACAAGTGAATGCGTGAGGAAACATAGGCCATGCACATTGCATGCAGCAGAGATGAGGTGAGATGATGCAGAAATATATACATGTACTATATGTTGCAGTAGATGAAACATTTGCTATCCTCAAGCTTGTCATTAAAATGTGGGCAGCCTTCAATCATGGAACATGAATGAATGCGCTGACAGCTGTATTCAGACCCAAACTTAATGCATTAAGACCGGGAACGCATCTGTGTTTTAAGATTTCTTTGGCTATTCAAAAATAGCAGATCTACAAGCCGCACTATGACCTTGTAGATCTGCTATCTTTTTTTTAATCGTGGAAAATGTGTGCAAATCATTTTTAACTCCGATCTGTGCTTCTGGGGGTCCCTGGAACAACATATTTGCCAGACCCAGGGGGTCGGCCTACATGAGGCTTTGTCTGTCCCTCTTTCCCTCTTTTCTGTCCCTTTTCCTCTTTTCTGTCCCTCTTTTCCTCTGCACACACTATGCATAACCCTAAACTTATTTCTAACTGTATCCTCAGTAAATAACAGTGTAACTGGCTTATCCTAGGTTGTTTTGGAGCACCTAATGTGCAAGCAATCGTCTATCTGGAACCCTGTGGTACACATTAACATCAATCTCGACTCATTCATTTAGAATCGTCAGAATCTCCTCAACTTGAATGATCTCCACTACAGTTCATCTTAACCATTGAGCCCTATTTTACACTTTATTGTACAACAGTATCGCACAAAAGTAGTGAAAGTAAAATGAAAATTCATTAAGAAATAATAATAATGATCAGCTATAATGACATGCCCGAGATAGAGACACCAGATTGAAAATGGTTAAATGAAAACCACACCCTTGGGTAAAAGGGAAGCACAAAAAAAAAAAAAAGTAGGTAATTAATGACGTGCTGAGGATTAGGACAGAAACAAAGAGAGGAGGAGAAATGATGACAATACACGGGAAAAAAGTCAAAAGAAAGAAGAAAGAAAGAAAGAAAGAAAGAAAGAGAGAGAGAAAAAGAAAGAAAGAAAGAAAACAGTTGGCTGGACACTGAAGCCAAACAGCAGTCTTGGCAGTCGGCCATTGTTCTAATGAGTGCCCATTAGGAAATGGACTGATTCCCTCTCTGAGACCTTAAGCTAATTTCCTGTGGCGTTTGGACTCCTTTGAAGAGAGGGGCACGGAGAGGCTGCGTGTGCCACTGGGTCGCCAAGGTGACGGGACATCCCGGCAGGAAAAACAGGAAGTGAGAGGGTAAGGAGCGACTCTGATTGGACCCCTCCCCGCTCGCGTGCGCCCAGATAAGAGGCATTGACTGGCCGATGGTGGCCACGCCCCTTTCCTCTCTTTCATTGCCGGGGTACGAGTGTTAATGGTACTGTGTCACTTTAAATAAACACTGGGAGTTGGAGAGAATGGTTTCGGGCTCACATAGGAGTCTGTTCATACAGTTTGTGCACACACGTGTACACATGTATGTGTGTGTTTCAAAATGAACACACATGCGCACGCACACACGCACGCACTCACACACATGAACCAATCTGGGAACCCATCGCCAAATAAAAAGGAAAAACAGTGCCCTCTGCTGTTTTTTACTCTTTCACTTGGCTCTGGGAGGAGCTCAACGTAGCACCCGTGCGCAAGGAAACCGGGGTTTTTGGTCTAACCTCTTCCGGTGGTGCGCTTATGTTTTCATTCCCACTAACAATATTTCTACACGGAACACTAACACCACTTCTCCCAGAGAACATGGATCATTTTGGTTATAAGCCCACTTGTTTCTATGATGAAAGAGCAAGTTAAAATGTGAATATCTTTCCGTGGTTTTGTCTGCTCCGAGGACGCTATTGTTAAATGAGTTTCGGTTTGTTTTCAGTGGGAAGCGAGAGCACAGACAGTAGATCCCGGCCACTACATTTGATTGGGTAAAGCGCGGCCTGCTTCCTGATCTGAAGGCACGCCCACTTGTAGGCCAGTGCGTACACGTTATGACGAACCCCCCCGACAGATTCAAGCGGAGAGCAGAATCTGTTCTTGAGAGATTACACATGAACAGACCCAACCTAACCTCAGTAAAACTATGCCTAACCTAACCTTATTCCTAAACATAACCTCAGTAAAACTATGCCTAACCTAACCTTATTACTAAACATAACCTCAGTAAAACTATGCCTAGCCTAACCTTATTCCTAAACATAACCTCATTAAAACTATGCCTCACCTAACCTTATTACTAAACATAACCTCAGTAAAACTATGCCTAACCTAACCTTATTCCTAAACGGAACCTCAGTAAAACTATGCCTAACCTAACCTTATTCCTAAACATAACCTCAGTAAAACTATGCGTAACCCTAAACTTATTTCTAACCTTATCCTCAGTAAAACAAAATACAAGAATACCGCTGGGGGTAAGCGGTCCGGGGAAAAAATGGGGGCGAGCATGTTTTGGGGCGAGCGTTCCTGTTACCACACAGACAGACACACAAAGAGTCTCTCTTCTCGGATCATGAGATGAGATGAGATATACTTTATTAATCCCCAAAGGGAAATTGAGGCGTATAATATGATAAAATGAATAATCTACAATCTACAAGACAAACTAAAACACATCAGACACACACATGGACATAATCACACAAGAACCGGGACGACACAGAACCATATGCATTAAGGAAAACGTTCTCATCAAGGTGCTTTTCCAAGGGTTTCGACTCGGATGGGCGGTTAAAGGTTAGATTTAGGCCTCGTTTCTGTGAGGTCAAGGTTAGGGTTGAGGTCAGGGATAGGCACATTAGGGACGGTCACCAGGCAAAACACTCTGAAAAAAGGGTGTCCCCTATAAGAATCACTCCTCTTCCCTTTCTTCTTTGCCTCAGTCCTCATCTCTTTCCAACTCTCTCTCTCTCCTCCTCACCCCAACTCCCCTCGCTCGATAGCCCGATTGATAATTTGTCGTAAGATGGTGTTCCGTGCGAAAGTAGCAGATCTGCAAGCTCACAATGCGTCACATCTGCGCCGTGCTGTGAGCTTGCTGCCATTTTCACCGTGCGAAACCGTTGTATATGACGAAGCATAAAATAGGCATAACAGAGATAGTGTAGAGGTCACATTCACTCCCCGTGTCTGTTCCCTCTGTTATCTGCCTCTCTCTCTCTCTCTCTCTCTCTCTCTCTCTCTCTCTCTCTCACGAGTCCTTGGGCTGACTATCAGACAAAACATGCATCTATCCCTCCTGCACAGAAATAAATCATTCAACGACTTGAAGCATGTCTTATTAACTCATTCACTGCCTGAATTATTTCTGGCCGCGTTTGCCCACTGCCAAGATTTTTCATTGAAAAAAAAGTACTCAGGAGCCGAGATACAGAATTTTTAAGTTTTAAGTTAACAAGGAAGTGGATAGGAGTCTAGATCTTCAAAAAATCATATCTCCTTGGTCTTTGGGTCAATTTCTTTTAAAAAAATGTAAAAAAAAAAAAAAGTTCTAGGCAGGCATGGCTTATGGGACAGAAGTCGTTTTAGTCGTTCTAGGCAGGGAATGAGTTAATTGGTGGTCACGCAGGTTCTTTAGCCCTGCTTTTGTCCGTCTACGCCAAACTTAATAGCCAATCTACACATTTGGAGCTTAGCTTGTAGCAGTGGCAGATATAGAATGTGTCGATTGACAATTGTTCCCTCATCGTCTGCTGTTTTCCATGAGAAGCATAGGGAAAAAATAGACCAGATGCATATTGCTAGCGGAGCATCCACGCTCACTACTTCTGGGACGCATCTGAAATGCAACTGGTGGAATCACAAGCATGGTGTAGAGTGGCAGTGATTAGGTGCGGCTGCCACGTCGCAGCCAGAACACGACACTACTGCACCCGAAGGAATCCAAAGTTGGATCCGGGGAAAGCCGTCAGTCTGGGTGGGCCCAGATTTAATCTGGCTCGGGCCTGGGCCCACCCAGGCTGGCTTGCAGATCGGCTATTTTTGCCAAATGTTTGCCTATTTCTTTTCCAGAATTGGGACGCTATAGGGGTCATGTGGTTGATTTCCATAGTCAAAAAAGACACTGCACTTGAGCTGAGCAATCAAGCCAAATAACCCAACAGTTTTTGCAAGCACCAGCCAATCCAACTTAATATTTATTCATTACCTAATGTCTATCTGTTCAAACTTCATCAACGTGAGTCAACCACACCGTTTTATTCTCTCTGAGATCATCAAACACAACATGGCCCAAAGAGGATGTAGGTTTTTAAACAGATATGCCAAATGTTTTTTTCTCAGAACCTCATCCATTGGGTCCGAGCTCCTCTGAAGTTGCAGTGTGATCCGTGTATGAAGCACCAAGTGTTTTGACAGCGATGATATGTTTGCTTCCTTCGTAGAGGATGTTACTGGACTCATATGACTGTGACCGCATTGGGTAGTTATTCAAGCTGTGAGGTGGATGCGCTGTACATGAGACACACAGTTTGTTACAGCAGGTACGCGGACATATACATGAACACAAACGTTTAGAAAATACTGTTACTGTAAATCAGGGGTGGGCAACTTTGATGATGGAGAGGGCCACCATATTTCCACACTCACTCCAGAGGGCCACATTGCATAATACTGGGCCATTCTATGTCACGCTTGTAGACCGGCTATTTTTGCTACTTTTTAATTGGAATCCTGATATATTTTTTTGCTATTTTTGAATTGGAACCCTGAAAAGTAACATTTTTATTTAATTTCAAATGCATTTAGTTACAATTATGTTAACTATATGAACTTAAATACAAATACATTGGACATAAAAAAGACAACAGAATTTTAATACTAGTCATTACGCTACTAATATAGACTGAAGTCATTAAAGCGGGTCATGTTTGCAATTGTAACAGCTGAAATCAATAATATATCAGTATTCCGATATTACCTGCGGGCCGCATTAAGTGAATGTGGGGGTGTGGGGGATGTGCCCCCCGGGCCGCCAGGTGCCCATGTGTGCTATAATAATGGATGGTTTATACATTTTTATTGAGCGTCAATGCCTGGCTGATACTGCTCCTTTGGAGAATGCCTTCTTGGGTGTGACTAAATGTTTATGCGACAGTTTGCAACATCTGTGTTTGAGAATGTTTGAGAACCACTGCCCTACACACCAGTGGTGTAAAGTAACTAAGTACAAGTACTGTACTTAAGTACAATGATGTGGTATTTTTTACTTTACTGGAGTATTTCCAATTTTCAGTACTTTTACTTCTACTCCACTATGTCTCAGAGGCAAATATTGTACTTTTACTCCACTACAATTATTTGAAAACTTTAGTTACTAGTTACTTGCATTATACAATTTATATTATAAAACATACATTTACCACTTTAGCCCTATTTTATACATAGGCTATTTTAAAACATTTTAGTATTTTTACTTTTGGTACTGTACGTACATTTTGATACCAATACTTTTGTACTTTTACTCAAGTACATTTTTAATTCCGGACTTTTACTAGTAACAAAGTATTTCTAAATTGCAGTGTTGATACTTTTTCTAAAGTAAAATATCTGTGTACTTTTTCCACCACTGCCCTACACACACACGCACACACACACACACACACACTGCTCCACTGGTAACCCAAACCCTAACACTCAGAACTATGATGGACTAGGAGGGAGGGAGAGAGATACTCATGTCATGTCACAGCCTGCCCAAGACAATTATATTACACAGTAAAAGACATTTGTACACTCTCAGCGCTACAAATGGATATATCAACGCTGAGGATTTCACTGTGTAGACTGTGAGATAATTTGTTGCTATGCCCAATATATTCCTTGCCAAGAATGGCAGTTGTTCATTGCTAGACTGGAACTAATATGTGAACAATAACAACACTCAGACACAGATGACACTCAGAGCTTGCTCAATACGCTTTTATCAGACATTAAAGCACGCGTCAGCTAACCCAAGAGTTATGTTGATGCCTCTCATTCAATCAGACCCATACTGCAAAAACATGCGACGTTTCATGTGTTTTAAAATGTACAAAAGTGTAATTATAAAAACTATAAGAAACTTTCAATTTCCAAATTTCTCAGAGAATGTATAACACTTTATTTATTTAGATCCACACCATTAGACTTAATTAAACAAATTAACCGGTAGCTAAAATCTCTTGATTGAGCGCCTGTCCCAGAACCATATCACAGTCTCAACACAGACTACAGCAAATTAATGTCACTGATAAATCAACAGTGGAAACGTTACCATAAGCTCATCAGTATATGAAGTATGAAGTTCAGGTTTAACCAAACCCCCCACAGTCTGATGTGAGACCCTCAGCTCACACCTGAGAGGAGGTGGGAGGGTGGCGGAGGGGTTTGAGGGTTTATCACAACACCGAGGGCTGCTCTCACATGTCCCTAGACAAAGACCCCCAACACCTGCAGGTGCAGAGGTCAGTGGGGGCGGGGGGCGGGGGGGGGGGGGGGGGGGGCAGGGAGTTGAGGGTTAACCATCTATGACTGGAAGGAGCTGTACCTGGGAAGAGCAAAGTGCATGAAGGTGTGTGAGTGCGTGCGTGCGTGTGTGCACGTCCGTCTGTATGCGTGTGTTTTCAGTATGACAAATGGTAAATGGTGCATTTATATAGCGCTTTTATCCAAAGCCCTGTATAGATTGTGCATTACATTCACCCATTCACACACAGTAATACACCGATGGCGGAGGAAACCATGAAAGGCACCAACCTGCTCATCGGGAGCAATTTGGGGTTCAGTGTCTTGCTCAAAGACACTTCGACACTAACTCTGGGGGAGCCCGGGATCGAACTGGGAACCTCAAGGTTCACCATCCGGCCACTGCCACTGCCGCCCCTGTATGAATAACTAG
>NC_139945.1:22197359-22202359 GCF_963454915.1 Gymnoscopelus microlampas | reverse complement strand
ACGTAGCGAAAGAATGAAAATCATTTCACTGCTGAGACGGGAACCCAAATGCTCTTTCCATCTCTTTACACACAAACACGGACGCACGCACGCACGCACGCACGCACGCACGCACGCACGCACGCACGCACGCACGCACGCACGCACGCACGCACGCACGCACAGAGGCACGGACACACACATGCAGACATGCACACATACACACAACCCATTATATAAACACTGTAGGGCATGTCTTCTCTTCTCCTTTCTGTCTGTGTCTGCACCTCTGAGGCCAACACAAACACCTCAACACACACACACGCCTCCCCCCATCTCCAGATGTGCTGTGCAGGTGGAGGATGGGGGTGGTGATGACATTGGCCATTCATTTTACGAAATGAACGTACGGCAGAAAACTGGGCGTACGGTAGCTTCCGCGCAAAGCTCAGCATTTATCGGTTTTGGACGTGGAGGCCACAATCAAATCTCTCAAGTCAAGTCTCAACTCGCGTTCGCAGGTTTTTGAGTCAGCGTGGACTTGCGATGCAACGTAGATCTGGCTGAGTTAGAGGTGTTATTAGACCTGACCGTATGTATTCTGCCTGGCATCAAAGCATATGCAGCAGTGTTGGAAAAAGTACTACAATTTTGTACTTAAGTAAAAGTATCAATGCTCAATAAGTAACAGTCCGGCAGAATTAAAAATTTACTTGAGGAAAAGTACAAAAGTATTGGCGTATTGGCAGTAAAAGTACTCATTATGCAGAATGTCCCTTTCACAAGTTTAATACAAAAAATGTTTTCACAAGTTCAAAATGTTTTAAAAACAAGCTGAGCTTGTAGATCGTCTATTTTCAAATAGCCAAAAAATATATACTGTAGGGCTGAAGTGGTTAGTGACCAAGGGGCCAGCCTGACATATTTACAATAAGGCCGATACGGAAGAGAGACAGTTCATATGAATGGCCAGTATAGCGCTGTTACCCCTGCAGGTGTCAGAAGGAATATTCTCTCATTGTAAGCGGATGGGTTTTTGACGAACTTTAGACTAGATTTTCTTACCTTAATAAAAATTGTCATAAATACTATATGCTTCCAGTCGCTAGTTTAAAGTGCTGTATATTTCATAATGTACACATTTTAAGCCATATGTTAGTATTACTTAACTTTACAAGTCTACTTTGGCCAGTACAGACAGAGGAGTGTATTAAGACCATTTGTTGGCTCCAGCCTGGGTGTGGGGTACACTTAGCATTTTCTATTGTTTAATCTTGGAGACAGTGCGTCTATCCATTTGTAATCAAGGCTGACACCTTTCCTTTCCTGGCTCTTTACAGTTGCAAATGTAGAGAGCCAGAGAAGGTGGGGGTCCCACCTTACAGGGCTGACACACCCAACATGTACCTCCTCTTAGATCTCAAATGTGACCACAGCTATAAAAGACTGACTGAAATGTAACTAACTTAGTGTGTGTCTCAGAGGCCGAAGGGCCGATGAGGGGAGCTGATGGCTCCCTAGGAAAACTGTTTGTACTCTGTTTGTTCCATGAAATAAATCCGAAGCAACGAACCTCACTGCTGGAGTGATGTCTCAAATCCATTCTTCAACTACTCATACACATCTCTGGAACATCAAACTATCTTTACAATATGGCGTTGTTGGCAACTTCAATAGTGCAGTAAAACCTGTACGTCTGTGGTTTTAAAGATACCGCAAAAGTCTCCTTTCAATCATCATGATATGCGTCTTGCTAAATTATGGTCCCATTTATTCAACAAGAAAGAAAATGACTTGAAGTCATATTCTACCAGGTGCTGTGTGTGTGTGTGTGTGTGTGTGTGTGTGTGTGTGTGTGTTTGTTTTCATAGACCTGATTACTTGTTTTTCGGAATGCTTATGTCTCTCGCCAAACCTGGCAACATAATTTGCGACGCGAAACGCTAATAATGTTTTTTATATAAGTGGTGGCAACATTTTTAGACACCACACAGGTCTTCCCAACAATAGCGAAGATTGAAGTCAGTGTGAACATGGCCAAATAATAACTTAATAGCCAAACTAGGTCTAATGAAGCACGCTAGCATTTAGGCTAACTGTGTTAGCCTGAGGCTGCAGTACAACTTGCACTGTCTGCTCTGCAACTGTTGCAGTGTGAATGAGGGGAGCGGAGAGCGGAGGGCTGTTACTGTGGGGGGCGGGCCGTCTCCCCATTCGTGTGGCCATTGGCTTCAAGGAGTGAAGGACAGCCAGGACAGCCAATGACGCAAATGTGTCGAAAATATGTCTAATGCAAATCTGTAATATGTCGACCTCTGCTCTGACGATTCTTAGACTCAGGCGCTCTTCGAGCACCTGGTAAAAATTGACAATAAAGTAGGCTATGCTCCAGGAGGGGCGGGATGATTTGATTGACAACCTACACAACCAATAGCATTCATTCCCCGCCCCCGCTCTTGATTGACAAGCTACCCAACCAATAGCATTCTTTGGGGATTGTTTTTCGGTTCCCTGGTCACATGTCTGGTCTCAAGCAATAGTGTTTGAGTTCCGCCGTGCCCAATGGTATATATTAAAGATGGCAGATTGCACGTTTCTGAACAATCGGCTTCATTTACGGTCTGTGCTAGAAACCAATGGGTGACGTCACCGTTCCCTTCGTCCATATTTTTTACGGTCTATGTTAGTGACTAGTAACTCAGGTTTTCAAATAATTGTAGTGGAGTAAAATTACAATATTTGCCTCTGAGTATGTAGTGGAGTAGAAGTAGAAGTACATAAAATTGGAAATACTCCAGTAAAGTAAAAATACCTCAAAACTGTACTTCAGTACTGTACTTGAGTAAATGTACTTAGTTACTTTACACTACTGATATGCAGCCACATATTCATCACTCAAAAATATGTAGCCATATGGCAAATACATGTTTCTATTTGATGGGGAACTGAATCGACGTCACGTGACTGTGTTGGGGATGCAAACAAAGATACTTCTTAGCAGTGGATTTGGTTCCTTTCTGTGGCTTGGGAGCTTGGAAAATTATTATTTCTTCCAGTCTTTATTTTCCATGTTGCAGGTACCTGCAGTATACAATACTTTAACCATAGCTTTGTGCTATGGTTAGGACAATCTTCTGGCAATCCCAATGGCGATACCTGTGTTCTTTGCAAAGGTCAAATCTTATCTCGCCTTCACGTGCCTCAAAATGAAAATGATGAAATTAAAATGTTACTGTTTAATTTCAACAAGTAAAAATCAAGCGTAGAGTTTGAAAAGATGTGTGACCGAACACAGAGGACTAGTAGTGAAGTTTGTCCATCAGGCGTGCTGTAGTTGTACAGCTGTGAGGTATCTTTGTCAGTCCACCGGTCTCTGTTTCACACAGAATTCCTCTGCGGCCGTCTAATAGGCTGAGAGGCCCCTCGAACTCACAACACCGACCTGCTATTGGCTCCCTGGGGGCCACAGACCTCCCCCACACTCAGACAAACGACAACACACAGACACACAGGCCATGCACTTAGCAGTGAGCAATGTGTGTGTGTGTGTGTGTGTGTGTGTGTGTGTGTGTGTGTGTGTGTGTGTGTGTGTGTGTGTGTGTGTGTGTGTGTGTGTGTGTGTGTGTGTGTGTGTGTGTGTGTGTGTGTGTGTGTGTGTGTGTGTGTGTGTGTGTGTGTGTGTGTGTGTGTGTGTGTGTGTGTGTGTGTGTGTGTACACCTGTTTGGTGTACTACTGCTCATGTGAAAAAATATATTGCATGAAAGCCAAGGCAGCCACTGGACACCCATTCATTACACGTTTGACCTGGTAATACCTAGAGAAGAGAAGAGAAGAGAAGAGAAGAGAAGAGAAGAGAAGAGAAGAGAAGAGAAGAGAAGAGAAGAGAAGAGAAGAGAAGAGAAGAGAAGAGAAGAGAAGAGAAGATGAAAGATTAGCAGTAGAATTTGGAGTATACTCATGGATACAGCCTCCATATACTCATGGAGAAATCCAGGCATTTCTTCCTCAGCCTAGTGAGAAAGTGCGACCACGCAAATTGCACGCTGTGTTCATCATTTGAGGCATTTTGTTCAAAATGGAGCACTCCTGCAAATATGACTATAGACATAATGTGTACCGATTTGTGTGATGTTTGGACAATTGTGTGATGTTTGGACAATATATAATATATATATATATATATATATATATATATATATATATATATATATATGTATGTGAAATAATTGGGACAGAGGTTCTGCCTGGCATCCAGGGAGTGTGTGTGCACAGTTTTGCTGCGATGGGGCCAACGGTGCCGGAGATTAGCTGTTCACAGACGGAAGGACAGAGGGACGAACAGGGTGCAAAACATAGTCTCGGCCATGCCTTTCGGCCTGGCGGAGACAATACAGTAACTGAGCCAAAGCTGTCCGAACATGATTGTGGTTAAGTTAGTAAAGAAGTGTGGTTCAGGGTGCTCTCTGCTCTGTGTGTATCCAGGGACGTGCACAGATAGACTCTAGGTGGTGCTAGAGCACCTGCCCTTTGCCCTCTTGACCAGAAGTGCCCTTTTGGAAAAAACAAGAAAAAAAATGTTTTTTTTTTTTCCCAGTTTACAGGAGGGGTCTTCAACAGGGGGTCCGGGACCCCTAGGGGGTCCTCAGAGTTACTACAGGGGGTCCGCCAAATCTTTATGTGATATGATTTTTCTTTTTACCATAACCACTCGAAACCTAGCATCCCTTTTTTTGAGGAGAACTTTAGCCAAAAATAGCAGATCTACAAGCCCACAACGCCTCGCGCTGCGAGGCGTTGTGGGCTTGTAGATCTGCTATTTTTGGCAAAGAGGTAGAGGTGTAGAGGGGAAAAAAGAGCAGACCAAGTAAACAAAAAAAAGTTTAATTTACTTGAGCACCTGCCCCTCAAAACGCCACTGTGTGTATCTCTTTGGTCTTGGGGATAGAGGGGAGAGAAAAAGAACAGGTTAGGGCGGGGATGGAGAGAGGAGGATGGATGGATAGAGGGATAGAGGGAGGGG
>NC_139945.1:22189859-22192359 GCF_963454915.1 Gymnoscopelus microlampas | reverse complement strand
AGAAGATATTTATAAATAATCAATTTATACATGACTTGACTGACTTGAGACTTGAGTTGGACTTTTGGCATCAAAACACTTAAGAAGATATTTATACATAATCAATTTATACATGCATGGAGTTGTTTATTTTCGCATACAGTAGATCTACATTAAGTACTCTCTTACCAACTTCAAAAAACAACTGCAGAAATGAATGTGCGGGTACATATAGACCCCTTAACAGACGACGTCACACTGGCTGCACGCAGCCAGTATGCGCGCAACGAAACCCATTATATCAGGTCTCGTTAGGACGCGTCTCACTAGCCAACACACACAAGAGGGGGTTGGGGTGTGCTGAAACCAGTGCACCCCGAAACAGGTTGGGAATTGATTGCGTGAAACAATCACCTGTGCGTCCAGGCTCAATGTTAGTAAACAAATAATTGGTCTATGCGCACGCTGATTATTTGTTCATTGAAACATTATGACTAAGGAAGTGGCCACTTCAAAAAGCTGGGCACATGCTGCCACCCATTTGTTTTTATTCTGATCCCAACAAGTGATCTAAGTAAGGAAAAATGTACCATGTGATTCCTATTTTGAACAATGCAAATTCATGTACACCTGCTGTTTTTGCAAGACAAATAGTTTTGTGTACTTTTTTGTTTGCTAAAGCCATGCAAGTCATTCAAATGTATTGACGGTCTCAGCTTAGAAACACCATTAAAACAGCTTTGAAAGGAAAACGATCAAATCCATTAAATGGTCAGCATTCAAAGACCTGAAAGACTTGCATCTTGACTTGCAAATGAAAGATGTAAGAAGACTTGTCGTGTGACTTTCCCTGAAAGACTTATGACTGTTCCAAAATGCTGTCGTCAATAATTGTGCAAATGCACAACAGATATGGACAGAGAGCATGCCACTGTACCAGTATGAGGCAGCTGTTATTGACCTCTGTATCCTGTCATGACCATGTTCAGGTTGAAATCAATGCATTGATACAGTATGTTACTCTGTTTGTTTGCACTGTACATCCAGCTACTACACAAGATTGCACCAATCTTGCATTCTTCTGTAATTTTAACCCACATATCATTCGAGTTTGCCTCAAAATTTGGCCCTAGCTCTTATTTGCGCAGCGATACACGTGTTATGTGACTCTGTGACTTGCTGCTGTTGTCAATCCTGTTGTTGCCATTGGACACGCCAGGTGCAATCAACCTGACAATCAACAATCAGGAAGGTTGAAACTGCCTCTGTTCTCCTAATAAAATTAGTGAAAGGTGTGTGTGTGTGTGTGTGTGTGTGTGTGTGTGTGTGTGTGTGTGTGTGTGTGTGTGTGTGTGTGTGTGTGTGTGTGTGTGTGTGTGTGTGTGTGTGTGATGTTTCCATTAGGAGCTTGAGGCAGCAGCAGGTGTCTGTGGTGACAGTGGGGAATGTCAGCCGGGCAGTGGCAGGCAGCACACTTTGGCTCTGACCTGAAGTGTGAAGTGACACTCAGTACTAAGGCTGTCAGCCTAATTGCTGCCGCGAACAGCTGTTCATAGCGTGCGTGCATGTTATGAACACACACACACGCACGCACGCACGCACGCACGCACGCACGCACGCACGCACGCACGCACGCACGCACGCACGCACGCACACACACACACACACACACACACACACACACACACACACACACACACACACACACACACATTTATAAACAGGCACACATGCACCGAAATGTATAGAATCACACAGAAGCCCACACATATGTGCACATGACTGTGGCATATATTTGACAAAATGTACATGTAGACAGACACACATTCACTTTTCTAAGCACAAATGACACACAAATCCCTGGACACACCACCCTTTTTCTCTCACACGCACGCACGCATGCATGCATGCATGCAGGCACACACACACACCTACACACGCACGTACACACCCCACAGGAAGAGAGTGATGAGGTGATTGACAGGGCCCAACAAAGTTTGCTCCCCTAAACAAACACACCAACACAATGCGTGTTGAGAGAGCTGTACACACACATACATGAGCAGAGCTCACTACAGCCCATAAGTACTGACATTATCTGGAAAGCTGTGTTTTGTGTGCCAATACTCCATTTAAAACCCTCCGCATTTCCTTCCTATACCTGTCTCCGAAAAAGTGTGTGTTGTGTTTATTCTTAGAAAGTATACAAATAGAGCGATAAGGGTCAAATCTTTACACAAACTCCCACTGTTAGTGAACCAGGGGGCCCTTATATCCCACCCCTACTCCTTAACCAAATTATTGATACACCACTCAAAAGTCTGCGATAAACATCTGAGGGCGAAAGACAAGACAAACGCAGAGATGAAATGAGGCGAAAGGTAAATATTTGGTCTAGTTAAGTGCTGGTGTTTACGTTAAGAGTAGCGAGTGTTTGTTTGAAGCCACTCTCCTTCGAATGTGTAAACTTGGCTACCAGATAAAGACTTCAGCCACCTCCTCCGCTCTGAGAGGGAGAGAC